>NC_057797.1:264908433-264919998 GCF_018294505.1 Triticum aestivum | reverse complement strand
TAACTTAGGTGATTACGGGGTCGCAGCTAAGCCCTCGAGTGGGAGGATTGCTCTCCACTCGGAGTGGATTTTTAACTTAGGCGATTACAGGGTCGTAGCTAAGACCGCGAGTGGGAGGATTGCTCTCCACTCGGAGTGATTTTTTTAACTTAGGCGATTACAGGGTCGCAGCTAATCCCCCAAGTGGGAGAATTTCTCTCCACTCGGAGTGGTTTTCTAACTTAGGCGAATAGGGTTTGCAGCTAAGCCCCCGGGTGGGAGGATTGCTCTCCACTCGGAGTGGTTTTTGAAACTTAGGTGAATCGGGTTCACGGCTAAGCCCCTGAGTGGGAGGTTTTCTCTCCACTCGAAGTGTTTTTGAAACTTAGGCGAATCGGATTCGCGGCTAAGCCACCTACTGGGGGATTTGAACACATGTGTTTATGGGATAACAATCATTAAGATACTGCAAAAATCTTGTCTTTGAGAAGCAAACTGAAGGATTCTTATTACAAATCGTTGATCCGAGTGTTTAGGTATAAAAACAGCGGAGCAGCTCCGCATTCCATGAGTGTGGCTCGTCTTTCTTCATGGCTACGTTGTAGAGGTGATATGTCCGTTGTGGAGCACCTTGGTGACGATTAAGGGGCCTTCCTAGGCCGGAGCAAGCTTATGAGGTTTCTTGTGATGCACTCAGAGCACAAGGTCTCCTTCCTGGAAGGCTCAACCTCTGACATTACGGGCATGGAATCGTTGCAAGTCTTGTTGATAGATGGTCGACCGGAGCAGAGCCATTTCACGTTCTTCATCCAAGAGATCAACTGCATCTTGGCGTGCTTGTTCAGCTTCAACTTCTGAGAAAAGTTCCACTTGGGGAGCATTGTGCGGCATGTCACTCGGAAGGACAGCTTCAGTGCCATACACCATGAAGAAAGGGGTTCGGTCAGTCGACCGGTTTGGAGTTGTTCTCAGTCCCCATAAGACAGATGGTAATTCACTCACCCAAGCTCCAGCAGTGTGCTTGAGGTCACGCATCAGTCGGGGTTTCATCCCTTGAAGGATCAAACCATTCGCCCTTTCTTCCTGCCCATTCGACTGCGGGTGCAGAACATATGCGTAATCAACCCGAGTACCTTGGGAAGCACATAATGCTCTGAACTCAACAGAATCAAAGTTGGAGCCATTATCTGTGATAATACTATGAGGGACTCCATATCTGAATATTAGCTCTCTGATGAAACTGATGGCAGTGCTTGAATCAAGATTCTTGATAGGCTTGGCCTCGATCCATTTGGTGAATTTGTCGACTACCACAAGCAAATGAGTGAAACCACTTTTGCCGGTCTTGAAGGGTCCAACCATATCTAACACCCAAACAGCAAACGGCCAGACGAGTGGAATAGTCTTCAAGGCAGATGCAGGCTTGTGAGACATGTTTGAGTAGAACTGGCAACCTTCGCACTTGTTGACTATATCTTTTGCCATCTCATTTGCACGCGGCCAGTAGAATCCCGCTCGGTATGCTTTGGCTACGATGGTCCAAGAGGACGCATGGTGACCACAGGTCCCCGAGTTCATATCATTGAGAATCATTCGACCTTCTTCCAGTGTGATACATCGCTGAGGGACTCCAGTAACACTCTCTCCGCAAAGCTATCCGCCTATCACCGTAAAGGCCTTCGATCGATGGACAATCTGACGGGCCTCGTCTTAATCCTCTAGAAGCTCCTTTCTGGGAAGATACGCAATATATGGTACTGTCCAGTCAGGGGTGATTACCAAAACTTCCATAATTAGATCGACCATGGCTGGGACTTCAATCTCAGTTCGATCAGTTGAACTTTTCGGTTGCGGGGGCTCCTCTGTGAAAGGATCTTCTTGGACTGACAGGGTATGAATATGTTCCAAGAACACATTGCTGGGTATAGGGTTTTGAGTGGAACCTAATTTTGCCAGATCATCAGCTGCTTGATTCTTGATTCTGGGTATGTGGTGAAGCTCTAACCCCTCAAACTTCTTTTCCAACTTCCTTGCTGCATTGCAATAACCGGTCATGCTGGACTCCTGATATCCGACTCCTTCATCACTTGATTGACCACTAAATCTGAGTCGCCGTAAACCATCAGGCGTCGGACACCGAGTGAGATGGCCATACGCAACCCATTCAGAAGTGCCTCATATTCAGCTTCATTGTTGGAATAATCAAAGTGAATCTGGAGAACATAACTGAGCTTTTCACCTCTGGGAGATACTAGAACTACACCAGCACCAGAACCATTCATCATCTTGGACCCATCAAAGAACATAGTCCAATGCTCCGAGTGAATCTGAGTTGGTTGCTGCTGTTCAATCCACTCGGCGAGGAAATCTGCTATTCCTTGGGACTTGATTGCTTTCTTTGCCTCGAACTTGATATCTAATGGAAGGAGTTCAATCGCCCACTTTGCCACTCGACCAGTTGCATCCCTATTGTTCAGAATTTCTGATAATGGAGCGTCGCTGACGACTGAAACCGAGTGGTCTGAAAAGTAATGTGCAAATTTATTCGCGGTCAAGTAAATTCCATAGACAAGCTTCTGGTAATGTGGATATCTTTGCTTGGATAGAGTTAAGACTTCAGAAATATAATAAACTGGGCGCTGAACTTTGTAGGCTTTGCCTTCTTCTTCCCGCTCGACCATGTGCACTGTGCTGACAACTTGTCCAGTGGCTGCAATGTACAGTAGTAGAGGCTCTTTGCTGACTGGAGCAGCAAGCACTGGCTGGGTGGAAAGTAGGGCTTTGAGCTCTACAAATGCTGCTTCAGCTTTAGGAGTCCACTCAAACTTGTTAGACTTCTTCATCAGTCGGTAAAGAGGAAATGCCTTTTCACCGAGACGAGAAATGAATCGATCAAAGCGGCCAAACAACCAGTAAGCTTCTGAACGTCGTGCACACGTACATGGCGTTTCATTCAAGGGATTGCTCCAACCTTTTCTGGTTTGCGTTGATCCCTTGTTCGAAAACAAGGAAAATGAGTAACTTTCCACCTGGGACTCCGAATGTGCACTTTGATGGGTTGAGCTTGATATCGTATCTTCTTAAGTTGGCAAAAGTTTCAACGAGGTCAGTTAGCAGGTCAGAACCTTTATGTGACTTAACCATAATGTCGGCCATGTACGCTTCCACATTCCGACTGATTTGAGTGAGGAGGAACTTCTGAATCATGCGCATGAATGTGGTGTTAGCATTCTTGAGACCAAAAGGCATGGTAACATAGCAAAAACACCCGAATGGGGTGATGAAGGCTGTTTTTATTTCATCGGGCCCATACAGTCGGATCTGATGGTACCCAGAATACGCGTCAAAAAAGGACAAATGCTCACATCCCGCAGTCAAGTCGACAATTTGATCGATGCAGGCTAGAGGGAAGTGATCTTTCAGGCTGGCCCGGTTGATATGCTTGAAGTTGATACACATACGAAGTGAAACATCTTTTTTGGGACCATGGCAACATTGGAGAGCCGCTTGGAGTGGTATATCTCTTGGATGAACTCAGCTGCCAGAAGCCGAGCCACTTCCTCACCAAGGGCCTTCCTTTTCTCCATGGCGGACCGACGGAGATACTCTTTGACAGGTTTTACTTTCGGGTCAACTCGCAAACGATGCAAAGCTAATTCCCTGGGTACACCCGACATGTCACATGGTTTCCATGCGAAGATGTCCTAGTTCTCACGGAGAAATTGGATGAGCGCTTCTTCCTATTTGCTGTCGAGTGTTGTTGAGATATTAGTCGAAGTAGCATTGGGGTCGTTTGGGTGAATGTGAACTGGCTTTGTTTCCCCGGATGACTGAAATGTGGACTCTGAAGCAGGCTTCTTAGCACGCAACAAATCACTCAGATCTGCATTCTTCTGATACTCTTGCATCTCTACTACTGCCATCTGTTCATCGGCAATCTTTGAGCCCTTCTTGAGGCGGTCTTATGCTCTCTGCTGATTGCTAGTAACTGTAATCACACCTCTCGGACCAGGCATCTTCAACTTGAGGTACACGTAACACGGCCGAGCCATGAAATGATCATATGCAGTCCTGTCCAAAATAGCATGATAGGCACTGTGAAAATCCACGACTTCAAAAGTAACCTTTTCCTTGCGATAATTCTTTGAATCACCGAAAACCACATCAAGAGTGATCTGACTGAGTGAATCGGCCTTCTTCCATGGGATGACTCCATGGAATCGCATATTGCTCTCACTGAGTTTGGACATCGGAATACCCATCCCTCGGAGGGTCTCAGCATACAAAATGTTCAAACCACTACCACCATCCATCAAGACTTTGGTCAGTCGAGTGCCCCCAATGACCGGGTCAACCACCAACGCTTGCCGCCCTGGGGTAGCAACGTGCGCTGGGTGATCGGACTAGTTGAATGTAATGGGAGTTTTCGGCCACTTAAAATACGTCGTCGTTGCCGGAGCAACCATGTTTACCTCTCTATCGATAACTTTTAGTCTACTTTTTCTCTCGACATCAGCAAAAATCACTAAAGTGGCATTGACATTGGGATAACCATCATCCCCATCTTTATCTACATCCTTATCAAATTCTTTTTCTTTTTCACTGGGCTGACCCTCTCAGAAGCTCTGAATCAGGAGTCGACATTGTTGAGTGGTATGCTTGGGTTAAATCAGGTTTCCCTCTTCATCCTTATTGGTGTGTATATGACAGGACAAATCTAGCACATCATTTCCCGCTTGATCTTTCACTTTCTTTGGAATCCACGACCCCTTGGACTTTCCCTTGAATTTTCCTTGGGTTACAACTGCGGCCTCACCAGGCCCTGCAGGTTCGGCTTTGCGCTTCTGCTTCCGACTGGAATTCCCACCTCTAGTGTCCTGGGCGACTGGTTTGTTCTTGCCACTATGGAGTCGGTCTTGTTCTTCGCCATTAGCATACCGAGTGGCTATTTCCATCATTCGGGCCAGGGTCATATCTCCCGTCCAACCGAATTTCAGGTTAAGCTCTCTGTACTGAACACCCTCCTTGAAGGCGCAGACTGCTTGGTGTTGTGACACATTTTTCACTGTATGATGAAGAGTGGACCACCTCTGGATATAATCCATCAAAGTTTCATTCGGTTTCTGGATGCAATGCTACAACTCAGTTTGCCCAGCAGTTCGTTTGCAAGTGCCCTCGAACGTTCTGACAAACACTCGGGCCAACTCTTCCCAACTGAACATACTTCCAGGAGCCAACTGATTCAACCAAGCTCAGGCCGAGCCTTCTAGCATCAAGGGGAGGTGCTTCATGGCCACATCGTAATTGCCACCGCCAATCTGCATAGCAACTCGGTAACCCTCTAGCCAAGTGTCAGGCTTCGACTCACCGGTGAACTTGCTCACTCCCGTCGCCAACCTGAAGTTGGGCAGAATCTCAACAGCTCTGATGGCTCCACTGAAACATTCAGGCCCAGACACGTGAACTGTTCTTCCACTCGGTTGGTTCCTATCTTGATATTCTCTATGTGTCTAGTTTCTGTCGACCAGACCTTGTGCAAGAATTGACCTTGCATCAAACCCGCGCTCTCTTGGATCGACTGGGACCCTTCACTCACCGCTATACGGGCACCTGTCATTGTACTGCCGGGCACATACGATTTGCCCCTCGGAGGGGCGTGAGCACTCGATGGCGGTCATCACGACCGAGTCGATGATCATACTATCCGTGGTTTCGACCCAGATACTGCTCTTGGCGGTGCCCACGAGCCTCACGCCACGGAGGCGATCTTGGGCTATGAGCCGACTGGACTGTGTCCGCCACCACGGACCTGCTGTGGATCCTGTTGCGCGACTGAGAAACAATTATGTTTTTTCTCACCTGTCGCCCGAAGCAGTGCTCAGATCTGCATCAAACCTCTTCCAGCCTCTGATTGGGACAGATGAATCGACTCGGCTATACAGGCTGCAGCTGTAAGATTCTGGATCGGAGTGCGGTATACCTAAGGTCCAAGCGGAAACAACTGTCGGTGTCGTCGACTGGATTCGGGGATTTGTCGTCGAGCGCGCTCGTCGAGTGAATGTTGAAGGTTTTCCAGATGCGCACGCTCAGCCAAAGTGGCCAGGCGCGCAGTCTTCAAGGCCCGAGCCTCAGAGGTCTCCCCGATGATGGGAGTGTGGAGCGCATCCATGTTGCGATGGTGGAACTCGTCCCTCTGCTCCGAAGTGAGGGTTTCAGGTGATACTAGTCATGACTGCGCGACGGATGGCCACCACCAGTGCTGCCGCCACCGCAACAGAAACCAGGCGGGCTGCGCGGCGTGTCGACCATCAGGACTTCTGCCGTAGGGTCACCGCTGTCGCATTTGGACAGAGTCTCAGCGGAACCAGTCGACAGGTCGAATAGTCCGTAGATAGATTTGTCAGGATCGATTGCCGCGAATTGAGGGGTGGCCGACTGACGGGCCACCGCATGCTTTACCTACCGCTGAAGCCGCGACCGACCAGATCGCTTGCGACGGCGAGTGGCGGGGAGTGAAGATGTTGCGGGAACCGACCGATACTAGGTCAACGGCTGCCGCAGAAGGACGCCACGGACACATGCGCTAAAGTGCGTCGCCCACGGACATTGAAGGGGGCCTCCTAGAGCCAGGCGGAGTCGTCGGCGATGAAAACAAGCATGCCGAGACGGATCTCGCAGCCCTCAGACAAACCGCCGCGCGAAACCATGGTGATGGAGATCGGAAAAATTGCAACCTCACCAGAAGTCGCTAAAACACCGGCCCCATGGTGGGTGTCAACTATCATGGGAGTAAGTCTGACAGTAGAATAGGGGGTACATAAGAGGAGGCAAGATCCTAGCTATGGTGAGATTGTGCATGCAAGGTTTACGAGTTCAGGCCCTTCTCGGAGGAAGTAACAGCCCTACGTCTCGGTGCCCGGAGGCTTTGGTCGACTGGATTATGCGTGAGAGTTACAGGGGGTGCGAACCCTTGTGACTGAGGAGGGGGGTGGCTTATATAGAGTGCGTCAGGACCCCAGCCATCCCACATTACACAGGGTTCAATGTATATAAAGACAGGGCGTTACTGGTAATGCTAGTTATAAAGTGCTATAAATGATCTTTAAGACTATAGACTAAACGCCTGACTGTTGCCATCCTGAGTGACGTTAGGTCTTCTGTATTCTGAGTGGTTTCTTGCATCGCCGAGTGACTTCATCTTGGTCAAATGGAATTGGGATATCCGAGTGAGGTTGAAGGTCGAGTGGATTGCCCTCCTTGGTGAACTCAGTCGGTTTCCTCTATCGTGTCTTGAATATCTTAGACTCTAGGGCAGTGTTCTTGGGTAGGGCATCTAGGTTAGGCCTATGACCCTACCCTAGGTACATGTCATTCTCATTAGCCCCCAAATGGATTGAGGTCCGACTGAAGGATAGAGCTGAAGTTGACTCCGACTCGATTCCATACTTCAGAGGTATTTCATCTGAGTTTCTGAGTCATGTTGAAGCTTCAATCTTGTTTCATTGACCTCGATCAATTCAGAGGTCATCGAGTGAATTAAACTGATAAACTTCGAGTGTTTACATGGTATGAAATCCTCGACACGATTGGTTACTCTGCGGTTCCCGGATCTCACGAGATTCAAAATTTCGGGGAAGCACGCAGGAACCGACCGATACTGGGTCGATGGCTGCCGTAGAAGGACGCCACGTACACATGGGCGAAAGTGCGTCGCCCGCAGACAGGGAGCGTCTCGACATCGAGGGGGGCCTCCTGGAGCTAGGCGGAGTCGTCGGCGATGAAAACGAGCACGCCGAGACGGATCTCGTGGCCCTCAGCCAAACCGCCGCCCGAAACCATGGTGATGGAGATCGGAAAAATTGCAACCTCACCAGAAGTCGCTAAAACATCGGCCCCACGGTGGGTGCCAACTATCGTGGGAGTAAGTCTGACAGTAGAATAGGGGGTACATAAGAGGAGGCAAGATCTGTAGCTATGGTGAGATTGTACATGCAAGGTTTATGAGTTCAGGCCCTTCTCGGAGGAAGTAACAACCCTACGTCTCGGTGCCAGAGGCTTTGGTCGACTGGATTATGCGTGAGAGTTATGGGGGGTGCGAAACCTTGTGCCTGAGGAGTGGGGTGGCTTATATAGAGTTCCCCAGGACCCCAGCCATCCCATGTTACACATGGTTCAATGTACATTAAGACAGGGCGTTACTGGTAACACTAGTTATAAAGTGCTATAAATGATCTTTAAGACTCCAGAGTGAACGCCTGACCGTTGCCATCCTAAGTGACATTAGGTCTTCTGTATTCCGAGTGGTTTCTTGCATCGTCGAGTGACTTCATCTTGGTCGAATGTAATTGGGATATCCGAGTGAGGTTGATGGTCGAGTGGATTGCACTCCTTGGTGAACTTAGTCGGTTTCTTCTATTGTGTCTTGAATGTCTTAGACTCTAGGGCAGTGTCCTTGGGTAGGGTTTCTAGGTCAGTCCTATGACCCTACCCTAGGTACATGTCATCGTCACAGTATCTATGAAAACTGGAGTTGGTTTACTATATCTTGGCATTTGGATCTTTTGCAAAGTCCTTATTTGTAACCCTTCAGATTCTAACATAGCCGTTTGCCCCTTGCATGCCTTATATAGAATAATGGTGCTTCAATTATAAAACATGCTACTGCAGAGAGATGGAATAGGCACTGAAGAATAGAAATGCATGACATATTGACATGTATTCCCTCCATCAGGAAATAAATGGATGGGTCTAGGCGTATTTTAGTTCTAGATACATCCATCTTTATCCATTTCTGCAACATGTAGTCCGGACGGAGGGAGTATGATGTAACAGCTAGGGAGACGACAGGGCAATAGAGTAAAAAACAGTAGTTCATTGTAAAACTTTATGCTAGCAGAATACGTACAGAAAAACACTAAGGCACCATATGCATGTATGATTGGGAAACTAAGACGACATTGCAACAGACCACTAGAACAACACTTCAATGTAAAAAACATGGTATGGTAGACAGATGAAGTATATACTGATGAATAACAATGCATAAGATATTCAGAAGCATGATGTTCAAACTAAGCATATGGCATTGCGATACAGTAGAATGACAGTACTTGAATTTGAGAACATGTTATCATGAATGGAATATGTACTGAAAAACAGGAAGGCATGGCATATTTACATGCATGATCAGCAGGCGAAGCACATGGCATTGCAACAAAGTAGATGCATTCTAGGACATTATATGCATGTTGTACCCATATCACGGGCCAAGTTAGAGCAAGGACCTTGTGGGGTGAATAGGATTCATCATCTTTTTGCAAGTCTTCTGAAGAACTCACTTTAAATGTTCCATCATCTTGGGTATCATTGACGTCAAGTTTGTTGGCCATTACCTTGCTCCGTGAGGTTCCTGTGGATATATCACTGTGTGCAATTATATCTGACATGCATGAAAGACAACTAGTAGTTAGATTTATGTAATGAGTGCCTGGAGGAGATGACATAAGTAGGGGGATTGGGGTTAACTAGCAGCAACATGTCTTAAAAACTAAAGGGAGAACACAGATGAAAGCTACAGAATATGTATCGTTTGTACTCGATATTAACTAGATGGCACACAAAAGTATTAAAGAACAACATAGGTAATACTAGAAGTTGTATAATACTATAATCACCAGCCTGTGGGGTAGCATTGGCTGATGGATGATAACTATGGAACCATGTTACCTAAAGAACAAGTCTCTTGGCTGAACTATGGAACAATGTTAACTCTTGAACAAGACCCGTAAGAGATCAGCATGAGTATACAGTGAAATGTGACAATCTATTTTCCATGCTTAGATGTATAACAAAGCCATAAATGTTGCACACAAGTAAGATGAGGGTACAATCTATCTGGCCGCCATCCAAAGGAGTGAGCATCATGTGCTGGCTTGTCGATGGCCCTACAATTGTTGTGGCTGTCCATGTCGGGCACACGCATTCGATGCAAGGAACTATTGAGTGGGGACTATAGTTCCCTTCTGGTGTATGCTTCCCTTGTTGGAGCAGCTGCGGTGAGAAGGAAGACGGTGTGGCTGAAGATGCAGAAAACACATAATGTTAAGAATGACACATATCTCTGATCTGAAGAATACCCTAAGAGATTAACAGTAAGGTACGAGAGTGATCACACGTCTGTTGACTGAAGACTAAATTGGAGTCACACGATTTTATTTTATTTTGGTACTGTCCGATCTACGGCGGATGGCTTGATGGCCGTCTTGTGCCTCCCGGCTGACACTGTTCAGAATCTTCCCCGAAGAGCCAGCAACCACCGGCAGAGCAGCCTGCCTCCGCCATTCATGGCCGCGAGAGCTCCAACCAAAATCCCGCTCCCCGCCCCACCGCACTGTCGTGGTTGTGCCGCCCCCAGCCAATCCACAAAGACTCGCCGTCATCCAGATCCGGCGGCGACAGTACCTTCAACCCACGCAACTCTAGGATAGCCATCTAAACGCTGCTTCCGCACCAAACTTGTGCCCCCGCACCCTTACGTTAGACACCAGCCAACCGGCAGCCTAGGAGCATCGCCGCCTTGAGGGGTGCTGCTTCCCATTGAGAATCGATTGGCCCAGAATAAAAAATCAGGCAACTGAAGCCTAAATAAAGTGATTTGAGATGAGTGTACGACCTATCTTGCGGCCCGATGAAGTAGGCAACTCCACCTGTCGAGTCGGTGAGGCCGGCGCGGTTGCGGTGGCTACCGGCAGCAGGAAAGCAGAGATGTCGCGATGGTCGACGACTACGGGCAAGCAGCGCCGAGGCCATGAACGCATCCGAAGTTGGAGCCGCTCTGGCGCCATGCACAACGGCGAGAGTGAATTGGCTCCGATACAGTCCACGCGCCGTCTGTAACATCCCAAATTTTCAATTTGGAATGTTATACATAGATCATTCATGCATATCATATTTTATTGCATATTCGTTTGGCTAGATCCTAGAAATTCTACGCAACTCAAGGACCCACGGAGAGAGTTGGGAATTTCGTTATTTTCATATTTGAGTTTTCTCAAATATTAAAAAAGAGGATCATTTGATTTTAATTATTTTATCTTCAAATATTTCTTTTATAAAAACAAAAGAGAGAGGATAAAATGACTTCCTCAAAATAAGGAAATATTGGAGATTTAATATTAAAATCGAATAAGATTTTTTATTAGGAGTTTTATTGTTATTTTATTTGAATTAGGAAAAAAACGCGTTTTTCAAAATTGCATTTTTGGCCCAAATAAATGTTCACCTAGTCCCGCCTATTTTTAAAGGACAGGGAAAATTTATTTCGGGATTTGTGGAGTCCGTTTAGTATTTCTTTTCTTTCTTTTTCTGCATGTTGGAATTATTAAAAAACAGGAAACCGACCTACGGCCGTATCTGGCCCGGACTCCTCCCAGCCCCTCCTTATAAGCTGCGCCGCCGAGCCCACCGCAGCTCAACCAGCCCTGCCGCCGCCCAAACCCTACCCCTAGCGCCGCTTCCTAGAGCCGCCGCCACCTAGCGCCGACGCCGCCGTGCCGCGCCGCCCGCCGCCGCCCACGCCGCCGTGCC
>NC_057797.1:264892499-264907967 GCF_018294505.1 Triticum aestivum | reverse complement strand
GCTCCGCCCGCTGCCGCCGCCCGTCGCCTGTAACATCCCAAATTTTCAATTTGGAATGTTATACATTAGATCATCATGCATATCATATTTTATTTGCTTTGGGTTTTGATCCTAGAAAATTCTAAGCAACTCAAGGACCCACGGAGAGAGTTGGGGATTTCGTTATTTTCATATTTGAGTTTTTCTCAAATTTTGAGAATAGGATCATTTAATTTTATTTATTTTATCATCAATTATTTCTATTACAAAAATATGAGAGAGGGAATAAAATGACTTTCCCAAAATATAGAAATATTGAGGATTTAATAAAAAAATCAAATAGTTTTATTTCAGATTTTTTGTTGTTGTTTTTATTTGAATTAGGAAAAATGCGCGTTTTTGAAAATTGCATTTAGGGCCCAAATAAATGTTCACTTTGTCGGGCTTGATTTTAGAAGCCCGGGAAAATTTATTTCGGGATTTTTGGAGTCCGTTTAGTATTTCTTTTTATTTTTCTTCCGAGCAAAAAAAACGGAACCGACTATGGGCCGTACTCGGCCAGGACTCCGCCTGGTCGGGGCCTTTATAAGCCGGGGCAAGCCAGCACGAAGGCCCAGCCGCCCCAAAACCCTAGCCGCGCCCAGCCCCAGCCCCGCCGCCACCGCCGCTGCCGCCCCGCCGCCGTTCCGCCGGAGCCGCGTGTCGCCCGAGGTTCGCCGCACCTCGAAATCCGCGCCGTTTAAAAAAAAATTCCGTTCGCCGTTTTTCTTTTTCGTCGGATTTTTCCGCGGTTATTTTTTGATCGTGATTTCTGATCCGATTTTCGTTTTAGTTTAACTTTTCGCTCGTTTATCGGAATCAGGCAATTCAAGCGCCTGGAGTTTCGTCTCGAAACCCTCTATCCGAATAATCAACTTAAACAAGTTTTTGTTACTGTAAAATTTGACTTAGGTTTAGATTACTAGAACGAAGTTGTTTTCTTTCGCCGTTTGACTTTCTTTGCTTCGTTCGATTTGATTCCTTTTGCCAACCGGAGTTCTTAAGTTGAACCTTCTGGTTAGATCTCTTATTTGAGTTTTACCTGTGCATTAGATGAGTACTTATTGTATGCTTGTTTGTTTGCCTGTGATAGAGTACCCGGAGTGCGCCGCCTGTTACTTTGAATCGTTAGGTTTCATGGATCATCAGCAAGGCAAGTAACACTTTGATCATACCTTTTCTACAACCCAGTTTTTTTGCATTAGATCAATCTTCACACATTGCATGATTAGGATCTAATTAAACTATGGGATGGGAAGTAGATGAGGTAGTACCTATTACGTGTTTATCATCAAACCTTTGGGAGTTACTTCTACGTTTGCTTATTATGCCATGCTATGCTAGTAGACGTGGATTGGGTGAGTGAAATCCATGACAGATGTGAGATTGATAATTAATGGTTTATCTAAGGTGGCAACTTAAACACACATCTGGGTGGATTGAGGCACCTGGGTATTCCAGGACCTGCCTGTTTTCTTTTGGACCGCCACCCAGGCTCAAAGGGATCATGAGATTTTTCAAACTAGAAACTTCCATGTGCAGCCACAAGCCATTATGGGCTCTGGCATAGTTGATTAGGTCATGCGAACTCTTATAGGGTAGACTAGCAGATGTAGGGGAAAGTAGGTGTATTGGTCTATCCATCATAAGGTGCTAGCGCTTCTGAAAGACTGTGTCTCGGTCATCCGTTTCTCAAACACCATGTAGTGCGAGAAATCCAACGGAGGCGATCGAGTCTTGTGGGGAAAAATGCGCAAACCTCTGCAGAGTGTAACAAACTAATCATGATTAGCCGTGTCCCCAGTTATGGACATCTTGAGTATCTAGTATCTGGATTATCATGTGAATCTCAACATGTTACTCTAAAATTAATGTTGTTGGGTTAATGATGATGCTTAATTGGGATTGAGAATGCTATCAACCATTCTCAATGTTTAACAACCACCATGATAGTAATTAAATTTATTCCTTTTGAAGTAGGGAAAAATTGGCTTTATGCAAAACTGTAACCATAGAGCTTTCCACCAGCCAAATATGCATATAGTATAGCTGTTGCATTCCATTACTCTCTATGTGTTACCTTGCCAGCATATTCCATGTGCTGACCCGTTTTCGGGCTGCAACGTTAATGTTGCAGACTTTTCAGACAATGATTAAGGAGTTTTAGGTCGTGGTTCTATACTCAGTGATGCCGTTGGAGTTGATGGACTCACTTATCTTCCAAGCCTTCCGCTGTTATCATAATTAGATGGCCTTAAGCCATATTTATTGTAATAAGTTCTCTTTTGAGACACTCGATGTAATAAGTGTGTGATTGCTACTCTGCTATAAATCCTCCGAGTACTATGTGGTGTCAGCGTTACTGATCCAGGGATGACACCGGAGCACAGAGATCAGACTGTTTGAGGTCTGGTCGCTACAGAGATGGTATCAGAGCACACACTGACTGTAGGACACGACCACTAAGCTAAAGACCTAGATCACTACTCACTCTCTTCTCTTCTGACCTCTCATCTTTTCTACTCTTTAGGATGGCGGATGTAAGGAACAAGTTCACCCAACCGGATGAAGATACACCCTTTGGACGCCACTTGAAGGAAGTCACTAGATACCTGAACTTAGGAGTACCAAGCTTCACAGGAACCTACAACGCCACTTTACCTGAAGAAGAGCGCTGGATGATTCAAGTTCAAGTTCCAGGAAGGACGTTCATGCCAGTCACTGAGCCCATAGAGTTTTCTTTTGATGCACCAACTTGGAGTCTAGGAAAGAGCATGGCAGCTCACATCGCCATGGGACGCATTGGAGAAGTCTACCACAAGGATCTTAAGGATACTATATACCAGATTTGTGGGCACCGATATGAACACTGGGAGATGATCAGCATCAGGAAAGATAGATCAATTGCAGCTTTTATCCAGGAGTTAAATCAGCACATTCGACGACAGGAGAATCGGATGTGCGCCGACATGATAGACCTGAAGAAGGCTAAGACTAGAATCAAGGAACTGGAGGAAGAACTCAAGGCTACACACGAAGATTATGAAGAAGAAATTGAAGTATTGGTGGAGAAGAATGACGACCTGATCAAGAAGATTGGAATATTTATGGGAGGCCCGACACCAGTAGATGAAGACGAAGAACCCAAGGAGATTAGCCCGGAAGACTACATCATCATCGACGGCACCGACTCGGAAGCAGATAGTAGCGATGATGACTATGTTGATGAAGCAGCAGCAGATATCATGGAGTCTACAACCATAGAATATTTCTAGTAGACCACCTCATCAGTAGTAGTAGTCCACCATGTAAATATAGTAGTTCGAGCACTTTGCGATAGTTAGATCGATTGTATGCCTTTGTTTGTTTGAATGAAGTGAATTGTTTGCTTTTGCCTCATGTGCATATGGGTAGTGTTTTGTCTTTAGACCCCCTCTATTCTTATATCTCATCTTTTCTAAACCCTCACATGCCTCCGAGACGTGACCCCGGATTTGCCTTTCCGCCGGAGCTCACCCAGTTGATCCAGCAGCAGAACACCTTGATGCAGTTGCTAGTCCAGAATCAGAATCAGGGGAACAACAACAACAACCCACCACCACCACCACCACCTTTTGACCACTTAGCCCGCTTTCTTAGGCTGAATCCGCCGATGTTTTCCAGTAGCACCGAGCCGATAGTAGCAGATGATTGGCTCCGCAAGACAGCTAGGGAGTTGACCACATCAGGATGCACAGATGTGGAGAAGGTTAAGTTTGCCGCACATCAGTTAGAAGGACCCGCATCATCATGGTGGGAGAATTTCACAGCCACCTTTCCAGTCGACACTGTCACATGGGATCAATTTCAGCAGGCTTTCCATACTGCCCATGTTTCAGCAGGAGCTATGGCCATGAAGAAGCGTGAGTTTTGAAACTTGCGCCAAGGAGGACGGACAGTTGGCCAGTATGTGGAGGAGTTTAGAAGCTAGCACGTTATGCCCCAGACGACGTTGCTACGGATGCAGCTAAGCAGGAGAAGTTCCTGGAAGGACTGAATGATGAGTTGAGTATGCAGTTGATGGTAGCCACCTTCAACAACTACCAGGAGTTGGTAGACCGTGCTCTTATGATTGAAGGGAAGCAGCAGCAAATTGAGAACCGCAAGAGGAAGTATGGACAAGGAAAGTATAATTCAGGAGCTCAGCAGAAGCCACGTTTTAGCCCTAGACCGGGAGGACATTTTCAGCATACCCATGGAGTAGGTAGCTCGCACAATCACAATGGCACCAAGAATGGTAATGGGAATGGAGGAAGCAATGGCCAGCACTGCAGCACCCCATCAACCCCAGCCAAGAGAGATCTGAGTCAAGTCACCTGTTTCAAGTGTTCCAAGACCGAACATTATGCCAATGAATGTCCTGAAGGCCAAAACGGCAATGGAAGCTCTGGAAAGAAGCCGAACCCTTTCAACAGGGGACAGGTGAACCACGTTAATGTGGAGGAGGTTGAAGCTCAGCCCCATGCAGTAATAGGTAAGTTTTTGGTTAAGTCATTTACTGCACTCGTTCTTTTTGATACTGGTGCATCGCATTCATACATATCAAGGGGATTTGTGGAAAAGTATAGCCTACCCACTAGGGTTCTCAAAACACCTATGCTAGTAAGCTCACCAGGAGCAGAGTACATGGCCAGCCAAGGATGTTTTCAAGTGCCATTAAGTATAGGACGGCATGTTTTCCCAATAGATTTAATTATTCTGGAATCTCAAGGTCTGGATGTGATTCTTGGTATGGATTGGCTGTCAATGTATGGAGGAAACATCGATTATGCTAGTAAGTCAATTTTGCTTACCACCCCAGAAGGGAGAAGGATCAAGTATGTATCCCGACATGCGCCAAACAAGACACAAGTAAATTCATTAACAGGAGTTGTGTAGGAGGAAGTACCAGTGGTAAGGGAATTCCCTGATGTATTTCCAGAGAAGTTGCTAGGCATGCCACCGGATAGAGATATTGAGTTCTTGATTGACCTATTGCCAGGCATAGGGCCAAAATCAAAGAGACCATATAGGATGCCAGCAAAGGATTTGGTGGAAATTAAGAAACATATTAAGGAGTTACGGGATAAAGGTTACATTCGCCCAAGTTCTTCACCTTGGGGTCACCAGTACTATTAGTAGAGAAGAAGGATGGATCGTTAAGGATGGTTGTTGATTATCGAGGATTGAATGAAGTAACAAACAAGAACAAGTACCCGCTACCAATGATCAATGATCTGTTTGATCGATTGCAAGGAGCTAAAGTGTTTTCCAAGATCGATTTGCGATCAGGGTACCACCAGTTGAAGATTCGAGAATAGGATATTCCGAACACAACTTTTACCACCAGGTATGGGCTGTATGAGTATACCGTTATGTCATTTGGTCTGACTAACGCGCCTGCCTATTTTATGAACATGATGAACAAAGTGTTTATGGAGTTTTTGGATAAGTTCGTCGTAGTGTTCATTGATGATATCCTGGTTTATTCAAAGAATGAAGAGGAACATAAGGAGCATTTGCGTTTGGTACTTGGAAATCTCAGAGAACATCAATTATATGCCAAGTTCAGCAAATGTGAGTTTTGGTTGAAGGAAGTAGGATTCCTCGGACACGTTATATCTGGAGAAGGTATAGCTATTGATCCCACTAAAGTTGATACCGTGACCAAGTGGGATGCCCCAACTACCTTTGGAGAGATCCAGAGTTTTCTTGGACTCGCAGGATACTATCGGAGGTTTATTGAGAATTTTTCAAAGATTTCGAAGCCTATGACGGAGTTGTTGAAGAAAGATACCAAGTTCAAATGGACTGAGCAGTGTGAGGCTAGTTTCCAGGAGTTGAAGAAACGCTTGGTTACCTCACCAGTGTTGATTTTGCCAGATCAGACCAAGGATTATGAGGTGTGTTGTGACGCTTCACGTCGAGGACTTGGAGCAGTGCTTATGCAGGAAGGGAGAGTTGTTTCATATGCCTCAAGACAACTGAAGCCCCATGAGTTGAATTACGCTACGCATGATTTGGAGTTAGCAGCCGTAGTGCATGCCTTGAAGACATGGAGACATTTCCTCATCGGAAATCATTGTGAGGTGTACACGGATCATAAGAGTTTGAAGTACATTTTCACACAGAAGGAGTTGAACCTCAGACAAAGGAGATGGTTGGAGCTCATCAAGGATTATGATATGAGATTGCATTATCATCCCGGGAAGGCTAATGTAGTAGCTGATGCATTAAGCCGCAAGAGCCATGTCAGTACGTTAATGACGGGAGAAATACCCAAGGAGTTAGCAGAAAATCTTCGTGAACTATGTTTGGAAATAGTTCCGAGAGGCTATGTAGCAATGTTGGAAATTCAGTCAACTATGATGGACAGAATCAGGAAATCTCAGAAGACTGACAAGGAGATTTCTTCCATAAAGGAGAAAATGAAAGAAGGACAAGCTAAAGGATTTCGTGAGGATGAGCACGATACCCTATGGTTTGAAGACCATGTCTATGTGCCCAATGACCCGGAGATCAGGAAGTTAATTCTGCAAGAGGCCCATGATTCACCCTATTCGATTCACCCAGGGAATACCAAGATGTATCTGGATTTGAAGGATATTTTCTGGTGGACCAGAATGAAGAAAGAAATAGCAGAGTATGTAGCAGCTTGTGATGTATGCCAGGGAGTAAAGGCAGAGCATCAGAAGCCAGCAGGATTGATACAACCATTGCCGATACCCGAATGGAAGTGGGATAAGTTAGGCGTGGATTTTATCACGGGATTGCCCAGGACTCGTTCAGGCTATGACTCGATTTGGGTTGTAGTCGATCGATTGACGAAAGTAGCTCATTTCATCCCAGTAAAGACCACTTATACCAGTGCTAAGTTGGCAAAAATATACATGACCAGAATAGTATGTCTGCATGGAGTTCCGAGGAGTATCGTATCAGATAGAGAAACCCAGTTTACCTCAAAGTTCTGGAAGCAGTTGCACGAAACTTTGGGAACCAGGCTAGAATTCAGTACAGCTTTCCATCCGCAGACAGATGGACAGACCGAGAGAGTCAATGAGATCTTGGAGGATATGCTGAGAGCTTGTGCGCTAGATTATGGATCTAGTTGGGACGATAATTTGCCATATGCAGAGTTCTCTTACAACAACAGTTACCAAACCAGTTTGAAGATGGCCCCTTTTGAAGCTTTGTATGGAAGGAGGTGCAGGACACCGTTGTCGTGGGATGAAGTTGGAGACCGTCAGTTGTTTGGACCTGACTTGATTAAGGAGTCTGAACAGAAAGTGAAGTTGATTCGCGATAGGCTCAAGGTAGCCCAGTCCAGACAGAAGAGTTATGCAGATTCTAAACGCAAGGAGACAGTTTACGAAGTTGGAGACAGAGCTTATCTTCGAGTATCTCCACTTCGGGGAACAAAGCGTTTTGGAGTTAAAGGGAAGTTAGCGCCACGATTTATAGGACCATATCGAATTTTGGAGTGTATGGGAGAAGTGGCCTACATGTTGAAATTGCCCAAAGGATTGTCAGGAGTTCATGATGTGTTCCATGTTTTCCAGTTAAAGAAGTGTCACGCGGAGATGGATGACATACCATTGAGAGACACAGTGCCTTTGGAAACTATTCAGTTGGATAACGATTTGACCTACGAGGAGAAACCAGTTAAGATCCTCGAGTTTGCCAGCCGAGTTACTCGCAGCAAAGTTATCAAGTTTTGCAAGGTTCAGTGGAGCCACCACACAGAGGATGAAGCCACCTGGGAACGAGAGGAAGAATTGCTCAAAGACCACCCTCACCTATTTTCTAGCCAACCCAAATCTCGAGGGCGAGATTCATCTTAAGGGGGGTAGGTTTGTAACATCCCAAATTTTCAATTTGGAATGTTATACATTAGATCATCATGCATATCATATTTTATTTGCTTTGGGTTTTGATCCTAGAAAATTCTAAGCAACTCAAGGACCCACGGAGAGAGTTGGGGATTTCGTTATTTTCATATTTGAGTTGTTCTCAAATTTTGAGAATAGGATCATTTGATTTTATTTATTTTATCATCAATTATTTCTATTACAAAAATATGAGATAGGGAATAAAATGACTTTCCCAAAATATAGAAATATTGAGGATTTAATAAAAAACTCAAATAGTTTTATTTCGGAGTTTTTTTGTTTTTATTTGAATTAGGAAAAATGCGCGTTTTTCAAAATTGCATTTAGGGCCCAAATAAATTTTCACTTTGTCGGGCTTGATTTTAGAAGCCCGGGAAAATTTATTTCGGGATTTTTGAGGTCCGTTTAGTATTTCTTTTTATTTTTCTTCCGAGCAAAACAAAAAACAGAACCCACTATGGGCCGTACTCGGCCAGGACTCCGCCTGGCCGGGGCCTTTATAAGCCGGGGCAAGCCAGCCCGAAGGCCCAGCCGCCCCGAAACCCTAGCCGTGCCCAGCCCCAGCCCCGCCGCCGCCGCCGCCCCGCTGCCGATCCGCCAGAGCCGCGCGTCGCCCGAGGTTTGCCGCACCTTGAAATCCATGCCATTTAAAAAAAATTCCGTTTGTCGTTTTTCTTTTGTCGGATTTTTCCGCGGTTATTTTCTGATCGCGATTTCTGATCCGATTTTCGTTTTAGTTTAACTTTTCGCTCGTTTATCGGAATCAGGCGATTCAAGCGCCTGGAGTTTCGTCTCGAAACCCTCTATCCGAATAATCAACTTAAACAAGTTTTTGCTACTGTAAAATTTGACTTAGGTTCATATTACTAGAACGAAGTTGTTTTTTTTCGCCGTTTGACTTTCTTTGCTTCGTTCGATTTGATTCCTTTTGCCAACCGGAGTTCTTAAGTTGAACCTTCTGGTTAGATCTCTTATTTGAGTTTTACCTGTGCATTAGATGAGTACTTATTGTATGCCTGTTTGTTTGCCTGCGATAGAGTACCTGGAGTGCGCCGCCTATTACTTCAAATCGTTAGGTTTCACGGATCATCAGCAAGGCAAGTAACACTTTGATCATACCTTTTCTACAACCCAGTTTTTTTGCATTAGATCAATCTTCACACATTGCATGATTGGGATCTAATTAAACTGTGGGATGGGAAGTAGATGAGGTAGTACCTATTACCTGTTTATCATCAAACCTTTGGGAGTTACTTCTACGTTTGCTTATTATGCCATGCTATGCTAGTAGACGTGGATTGGGTGAGTGAAATCCATGACAGATGTGAGATTGATAATTAATGGTTTATCTAAGGTGGCAACTTAAACACACATCTGGGTGGATTGAGGCACCTGGGTATTCCAGGACCTGCCTGTTTTCTTTTGGACCGCCACCCAGGCTCAAAGGGATCATGAGATTTTTCAAACTAGAAACTTCCGTGTGCAGCCACAAGCCATTATGGGCTCTAGCATAGTTGATTAAGTTGTGCGAACTCTTACAGGGTAGACTAGCAGATGTAGGGGAAAGTAAGTGTACCGGTCTATCCATCATAAGGTGCTAGCGCTTCTAAAAGACTGTGTCTCGGTCATTCGTTTCTCAAACACCATGTAGTGCGAGAAATCCAACGGAGGCGATCGAGTCTTGTGGGGAAAAGTGCGCAAACCTCTGCAGAGTGTAACAAACTAATCATGATTAGCCGTGTCCCCGGTTATGGACATCTTGAGTACCTAGTATCTGGATTATCATGTGAATCTCAACATGTTACTCTAAAATTAATGTTGTTGGGTTAATGATGATGCTTAATTGGGATTGAGAATGCTGTCAACCATTCTCAATGTTTAAAAACCACCATGATAGTAATTAAATTTATTCCTTTTGAAGTAGGGAAAAATTGGCTTTATGCAAAACTGTAACCATAGAGCTTTCCACCAGCCAAATATGCATATAGTATAGCTGTTGCATTCCATTACTCTCTATGTGTTACCTTGCCAGCATATTCCATGTGCTGACCCGTTTTCGGGCTGCAACATTAATGTTGCAGACTTTTCAGACGACGATTAAGGAGTTTTAGGTCGTGGTTCTATACTCAGTGATGCCGTTGGAGTTGATGGACTCACTTATCTTCCAAGCCTTCCGTTGCTATCGTAATTAAATGGCCTTAAGCCATATTTATTGTAATAAGTTCTCTTTTGAGACACTCGATGTAATAAGTGTGTGATTGCTACTCTGCTATAAATCCTCCGAGTACTGTGTGGTGTCAGCATTACTGATCTAGGGATGACACCGGAGCATAGAGATCAGACTGTTTGAGGTCTGGTTGCTACATCGCCGCCGACCATCGCGATGCCGCCTGCCGGAGTTCGAGGTAGCCGTCGGGTTTTTTAAAACCGATCGGTTTTATTTCATAAACCCTAGTTTCTGTTTTTTATTATTAATAGATCGGTTCGCCGCTTTTCTCGGTTTAGTTATTTAGCGGACGTTCATCCGTACGTTCATTTTAACGAACGGTGTTTCGTCCGTTAGTCGCAGACAACGAACGTTTGTTCGTTAACCTATTCGTCAATTTTTCTTTTTCTCGGGTTTTTCGTGATTATTTTCGATCGCGATTTCTGATCCGATTTTCGTTTTAGTTTATATTTTCACTCGTTTATCAGAATCAGGCGATTCAAGCGCCTAGATCTTCGTCTCGAAGCCCTCTTTCCGTTTAACCAGCTTGAACAAGATTTTGGTATTGTAAAATTTGACTTTAGTACATATTAGTAATCGGATCTTGTTTCTTTCGCAGTTTGAGTTTCGTTGCTCCGTTTGATTTGATTCTTTTTGCAAACCAGAGTTCTTAAGTTGAACTTTCTAGTTAGATCTTCTTATTCGTGTTTTACCCGTGCTTCTTTGCTTGATTGCTTATGTATGCTATTGCTTGTTTGCGATAGAACACCCGAAGTGCGAAGTGTGCTACTACGAGTCCCTAGGTTTTGTGGATCATCAGCAAGGCAAGTAACACTTTGATCATACCCCTTTATCACCCAGCATTTATGCATTCGTTCCAATCCTTAAACATTGCATGAGTAGGTTGTGATATAACATGTGGGTTTGGGAAGTAGTTGATGAGGTAGAACCTATTGCCCTGTTATTATCAAACCCTTGGGAGTTACTTCTACGTATTGCTTATATTGCTACGCTATGCTTGTAGACGTGGTTTGGGTGAGTGAATCCATGACAGACGTGAGATTGTTAATTAACGGTTCAACTTAAGGTGGCAACTTTAATACACATATGGGTGGATTTCTTGTTGGGCACCTGGAGAATCCAGTGTTGTCCTAGGATATCCCGGAGGACCCGTGTGATAATCCTAAGGTCCACCACCCAGGCTCAAAGGGAACCGAGATATTTCATGCTAGAAACTTCTGTGTGTAGCCACAAGCTATTATGGGCTCTAGCATAGTTGAGTAAGTTGCATGACCTCTTCCAATGGTAGGCTAGCAGATCTAGGGGATGTAGGTTGGTACGGTCTACCCGGGGTTAGAGTTAATGCTTCTGAAAGACTGTGTCTCGGTTATCCGTTTCTCAAACACCATGTAGTGCGAGAAATCCAACGGAGGAGATCGAGTCTTGTGCGGGAAAGTGCGCAAACCTCTGCAGAGTGTATAAACTAATCATGGTTAGCCGTGTCCCCGGTTATCGACATCTTGAGTATCTAGTACTTGGATTATCATATGTATCTCATCACTCTAATTTAATATTGTTGGGTTGATAATTACTTTTAATTGGGATTGAGTTGGAGGAACCTTCTCAATGATGTTTCAACTACCATGATAGTTAAATAAAATCTATTCCTTTGTTGTAGGGAAAAATTGGCTTTTCACAAAACTATAACCATAGAGCCTTTCCACTAGCCAAATATGCATGTAGTGATAGCATTATTCTGTTCTTGCTCTACTGTGTTATATTGCCAGTATATTCCATGTGCTGACCCGTTTTCGGGCTGCAACGTATTATGTTGCAGACTTTTCAAACGAGGAGTAAGGTTCGTTAGGTCCTTGCCGTACAGCTCAGCTATGCCGTTGGAGTTGATGGACTCACTTTATCTTCCAAGCCTTCCGCTATTATCGTATTAGGTGGCCTTATGCCATATTTTTTTGTAATAAGTTCTCTTTTGAGACATTCGATGTAATAAGTGTGTGATTGCTACTCTGTTATAAATCCTTCGAGTACTGTGTGTGTCAGCATTACCAATCCAGGGATGACACTGAAGCACAGAGAATAGACCGTTTGAGGTCGGGTCGCTACAAGATGGTATCAGAGCACACACTATATGGGTATGGAAGTGGGATAAGCTTGGCATGGATTTCATCACCGGATTGCCCAGGACCAAATCAGGATATGATTCTATATGGGTAGTAGTTGCTCGCTTGACCAAAGTGGCTCACTTTATCCTAGTGAAAACCACCTATACAAGTGCGAAGTTGGCCAAGATATACATGACCAGGATTGTATGTTTACCTCAAAGTTTTGGAATCAGTTGCATGAAACTTTGGGAACCAGACTGGATTTCAGTACCGCTTTTCACCCGCAAACAGATGGACAGACCGAGAGAGTCAACCAGATTCTGGAGGATATGTTGAGAGCTTGGGCACTAGATTGTGGATCTAGTTGGGATGACAACCTGCCCTACCCGGAGTTCTCATACAAGAAAGTTACCAAGCCAATTTGAAGATGGCACCATTGGAAGCCCTATATGGAAGAAGGTGCAGGACGCCGTTGATGTGGGATAAAGTTGGAGACCGCCAGTTGTTTGGACCGGATTTGATTAAGGAATCAGAAGAGAAGGTTAAGCTGATCCGAGATAGACTGAAGGTAGCTTAGTCCAGGCAGAAGAGTTAGGCAGATTCAAAACGCAAGGAGGTAGTCTATGAAATCGGAAACAAAGCATATTTGCGAGTTTCACCTTTGCGAGGTGTTAAACGTTTTGGAGTTAAGGGAAAGTTAGCCCCGAGATTTTTAGAACCATACCGTGTTTTGGAATGCATGGGAGAGGTTGGCTACAAGTTGGAGTTACCAGAAGAATTGTCAGGTGTTCATGATGTGTTTCATGTTTCATAGTTGAAGAAGTGTCATGCTGAGATGGCCGATATACCACTGAGAGATACAGTGCCCTTGGAAGCGATTCAGTTGGACAGTGACCTGACCTATGAGGAGAAGCCAGTCAAGATTCTCAAGTTTGCCAGCCGGGTTACTCGCAGCAAGGTTATCAAGTTTTGCAAAGTTCAGTGGAGCCACCATACCGAGGACGAAGCCACCTGGGAATGAGAGGATGATCTTCGCAAAGACCACCCACACCTATTTTCTAGCCAACCCGAATCTCGAGGGCGAGATTCATCTTAAGGGGGTAGGTTTGTAACATCCCAAATTTTCAATTTGGAATGCTATACATAGATCATTCATGCATATCATATTTTATTGCATATTCGTTTGGCTAGATCCTAGAAATTCTACGCAACTCAAGGACCCACGGAGAGAGTTGGGAATTTCGTTATTTTCATATTTGAGTTTTCTCAAATTTTGAGAAAAAGAGGATCACTTGATTTTAATTATTTTATCTTCAAAATTTCTTATATAAAAAAAGAGAGAGGATAAAATGACTTCCTCAAAATAATGAAATATTGGAGATTTAATATTAAAATCAAATAACATTTTTTATTCGGCGTTTTATCGCTATTTTATTTGAATTAGGAAAAAATGCATTTTTCAAAATTGCATTTTAGGCCCAAATAAATGTTCACCTTGTCCGGCCTATTTTTAGAGGAAGGGGAAAATTTATTTCGGGATTTTTGGAGTCCGTTTAGTATTTATTTTCTTTCTTTTTCTGCATGTCGGAATTATTTAAAAAAAGGAAACCGACCTACGGGCCGTATCCGGCCCGGACTCCTCCCAGCCCCTCCTTATAAGCCGCGCCGCCGAGCCCACCGCAGCCCAACCAGCCCTGCCGCCGCCCAAACCCTAACCCTAGCGCCGCCGCCTAGAGCCGCCGCCGCCGCCGTGCCGCGCCGCCCATGGCACCTTGATGGACTCACTTTATCTTCCAAGCCTTCCGCTGTTATTGTATTAGGTGGCCTTATGCCATATTTTTTTGCAATAAGTTCTCTTTTGAGACATTCGATGTAATAAGTGTGTGATTGCTACTATGTTATAAATCCTTCGAGTACTGTGTGTGTCAGCATTACTGATCCAGGGATGACACTGAAGCATAGAGACTTGACCATTTGAGGTCGGGTCGCTACATCGTCGTCGAGGCAGCTCCGGCAGCATGGAGTAAGAGGCACACAACCTAGTGCACGACAGCAAAACGGACAACGTCTCCGGCATGGGGGAGGATGGCGGTCGTGAATTTGGTGTGGTGGGGCCTCCATGGAGGAGGGGCTGAGGTTTTACGGTTGGGGAGAAGGGAGCTTCCGAGGAGAAGGTGATTTGGCGCCTACGAGGTATGAATGGGGAATTGGGAGGGGGAACCATGTCTTACGGACGCATTTGTCTGAAATGTGGGGGGAGTTATAGTTCTATCCCTGCCTTTAGGCTTCTAGGCTTGGGTATGTGTACTGAGTGTCGGGGATAGTAGAGTAACTTTGCTTCTCCCAAATAGTGGGCGTGAGCGATTTCGGGTGAGGAGGGCGTGTTTTGAAATAGTGGGCATGAGCAATTTCGGGCAAGGAGGGCGTGTTTTGAAATAGTTGGCACGAGTGATTTCGGCTGAGGAGAGGGTGTTTTGCCGCCCATGGTTTATGAATTATTCGGCACATGTCATTTCGGTTGAGGAGAAGGCGCTCTTGGATGAAGTTACAAACCTACCCTCGATGTACAACGTGCCAATTGATGCGTGTCCCACATAGGCCGGTAATTTCAAGTCTCCCATTTATTTGCTCAGGCGATTTCCACCGAGCAGAGGGTGTTTAGTGGTTCGTTCAAATTTTGGGAGAACGAGCATCCACGTCTACCTTACCAAGTCGATTTGAATCAAATTTCGAAATTTTAGCTTGCCACTTCTTTTTAGATGGAGAGATGATGCTCGAGACTAATGTGTTTTTACATGCTCGTTGCTATCGATTTACTATATGACAAATAGTTGACCCACTCAAAAACGGGAATCAAACCCAAAATGAAATATGTCAATTTAATGAAATAGCTCATTCACCAGGTCAAAATAGTGAACTAAATCCAAAATTGAACACCGTAATAGAGTAGCATGTTGTACAGTATTATAGTACTCCATGAACATGTTTAAAGTCAAATTAACAAACTTCTTTGATACGCATATCTCCGTTCATGTGTGGATTGCAGACAACACATTCTCCAATTTAAATATTTGAATGCAAGTTTATATTGAAACATGATTTATATCAGTCTTTGATGCATAAAACACGACCTCCCCCTTGCCAGACTCCTGCTATCTCTCTCTCTCTCTCTCACCGACAATCTTCAATTCTATCACACACATCCAAACACAAACCT
>NC_057797.1:264889940-264892174 GCF_018294505.1 Triticum aestivum | reverse complement strand
ATATCCTGGATTCACTCATCGTACACAAACAAATTCCTTGGCTTGTTGCCCGTAACTCTCTCACACACCACTCTGCTATCTCGGAGCTCTTCCCTCTCTCTCTCAAACTCTCCATCTCCCTGGGTCACACATACACATGCATATCTCACTCGCACTTGATAGACCCATCTAAAACTCTCTCTCTCCCTCGTTCTCTCTCCATCTCACATGCACACGCACACACAATCTGACGCCTAGCCAAGGATGATGGTCTCTCACTCAATTGTAGGCACACACAGTCCCCCCTATATGTATATGACTAGCTAATTCTTAGTCTCCATCACAAACATGTGCATGGTCTATCTTGATTTCTCTTGGGGCATCTTTCTATCGCACATGCACCTCATCCCTCGATCTCCCACCTATATAGTCCCCTCATAATCTTGAGGGGATCTCTCTATCACAAGCACACTCTCTCTTCCTCCCCATGCGTCCATCTTCTCCATGCGTCCCTCTCGACCTTTGTTGCTTGTTGGCCATACCTCTATTGGACATGTGCTCTAGGGGTGTTTGTCTTTGTTGCAAACAATCACACATAAGATATCTTTGTGTATCTCCTCACCTTGCTTTTCTATCTCGGAGATGCATGCGTGATATGTTTGCATAAGAACAAACACACACACTCTCTCTAATTTATTGTTTGTTGTCCCTATCTCTTTCACACACATACTCTTTTTGCACACTCACTCATTATCCTTCAGACACACTTTATCTCTCTCGACTTAGGCACTCTCTTCGGTCCATAGCATATAGATTTATTAAAAGTCAAACATACAAAGTTTGACCATGTACATGGAGAAATTTTTTTACATCCAGAATGGCAAACGTATATCATTACATTCATCATGAGATGTTCTTTCGTATGATGTATCTTTGGTATTGTATATATAAATAATATTTGCGTAAACCTGGTCAAAGTTTCCAAAGTTCGACTTCTAAAAAATTTATATGCACTGCATTATCGAGTGGATGGAATATCTCTTTCCCCCTCCTAGCTATCTGACGCACCATTCAGCCGTATCGGGGCTCCTCTATATCTCTCAAACTTTATATTTCCCTAGTTCACACATACACATATCTCGCTCGCGCTAGATGGACCCATATAACACTCTCCGCCCTTGTGCTCTCTCTATCACTACAAAAAAGACACATCCGTGACATTTTGGGCCGACCGAATTTTTTTGTCATACTTATGACACTTCTATGATGATAATTGTGACAAAACCTGGGATCATCATAGATGTGGTGGGGTCCAACTTCTATGACAAAAAATCATGACAGAAAATGGGCTTTTCATCCTAGGCTGGCTGGAGACGCAGCTGCATGACATTCTTTTGGCCGTCCATGACGGAAAAAACCATGGTAGAAGCGAGGGAGAGGAAAATATCGGGGAGTTCCCGGTTACGGTGGGTGGTCGTCGGATGAGAGATGCGCGTTTCTCTCGTACGTTCCCAGTGTGTGCAAGGCGTTCGGCTCTAACTGAACCCGAGAAATTGCAATGCAGGCTACGCGTTACTGAACCCGAGCGATCTATTTATCCCTTGTTGTTAACTAAAGCCGAGTGATTCCTTGGCTACTTCTACTAACTGAAGCCGACCGAACACTACTGCCTTCTTCCCTTGATGAACAATGAGCGTTGTGTTGGGTTTCGTAGTAATTTCAAAAAATTTCCTATGCACACGCAAGATCATGGTGATGCATAGCAACGAGAGGAGGAGAGTGTGATCTACGTACCCTTGTAGATCGACAACGGAAGCGTTAACTTGGTTGATGTAGTCGTACGTCTCCACGGCCCGACCGATCAAGCACAAAAACAATGGCACCTCCGAGTTCTAGCACACGTTCAGCTCGATGACGATCCCCGGACTCCGATCCAGCAAAGTGTCGGGGAAGAGTTCCGTCAGCACGACGGCGTGGTGACGATCTTGATGTACTACCGTCGCAGGGCTTCGCCTAAGCACCGCTACAATATTATTGAGGACTATGGTGGAAGGGGGCACCACACACGGCTAAGAATATGATCACGTGGATCAACTTGTGTGTCAAGGGGTGCCCCCTGCCCCCGTATATAAAGGATCAAGGGGAGGAGGCCGGCCGGCCCTCTATGGCGCGCCAAGGAGGAGTCCTCCTCCTAGTAGGAGTAGGACTCCTACTAGGAGGGGGAAAGAAGTGGGGAGGGAGAGGGAAAGGGGGGC